>NC_069500.1:1327860525-1327903025 GCF_027579735.1 Bombina bombina
TATAAAGTTAGTCCTTGTGATCCAATAGGACCCGTGTTAATACACCCAAACAAAGTTCCAGGGTTACATTGTTAAGAATCAGTCCACAGACCAAAAACAAGCTGACCTTCCATTAATTTCAGAATCTTCCAAGGTACCCCATGAATACCCATATGTCATGTGCTAATATGACCTGCTTCCATCAGTGTACAGCCACCCAATAGGCCCATAAGAGACTCTTTAGGTAGGTCCCATCAAGTGTTAATCACACTAGAACATATGAAACTCACTGGTTAGTTAATCACCTACAAAATGTATGGCCAAAGAAGTGTATTACCTGTACTCCGCTGGTCAAGAGTCCACATTTTGCCTGTGTCCCACAGTCGCGGGCGAATCTCACCAGGTGCATCATCACAGGAGCGGAAAGAAGAATATTCATTCTACATATTTATTAGAGGAAGCAGTGCCAGTCATTGGACATATTTAGTCCTTTAATTCACATTTGATTTGGTGGTGGGTGGGTGGGGCTTAAGGGGTACATAAGTCACTGTGTTCAGTTGCATGTTTGTTCTGGTCTGAGGAAGGGGTCTGTGAACTCTGAAACGTTACCTAATAAATAAGTTTTTCTGTAAAACCCAGTGAGTGCAGTCCTATGTTGAAGAATACTATATATATATATATATATAGTAGCAGAAATAAAAACTTGCACTCACTGGATATTTCAAAAATCAGATTTACTGTGACAAGTGTAAAGTTTTCGGGAATCTTACATCCCCTTCCCCAGACCTTTATATATATATATCGTCACAGAAGGGCACTCACAGGACTTTCATAGATAAAATTCAAATCAAGCTGCAAAAAAAAAAGTTTGTTTCAAAACATTTTGTCTTGAGAAAGGCCTATCATAGGGCCGAAACGTCGACTTATGATCTAAAGATTTGAATTTTATCTATGAAAGTTCTGTGAGTGCCCTTCTGTGACAAGATTTGAATATTTGATTCAAGGATTGCACCCAGGCACAGACTGTATCAGATTGGTTGGAATGCTGGACTGTTGGCTATTTACTATATGTATATATATATATATAAATATTTACATAGAATTTATTTACCTGGTGGTACTGAATTAGTCTAAGAAGCATTGATACAACAACCTCTTTCTGAGTTTCAAGTTCTTTGCCAGCATCTGCTTTGTTGGTACCCCTTAGAACAAACAGGTCATGAACAATCGGCTGAAGAGCTGGTATTGCTGGAAAACAAAATACAAAGAATAACTACCAGATTGCAAGGCAAATATAAAGCTATTAACATGCAATTGTCCTACTACCTGAAAAGACACTTGGAACTGAGCAATGTTTCTAAAAGGGAATTTCTAGTGTCAAAATAAAAAGACAGCATACAACACCCAATACCCCTCACAAGAGATTGTCCATAATCAAATGAGTGGTCTCATGCCCCTTTGAATAGTAGGCGATTGCCATAGCAATAGCAATCAATCACCTGTATGCTTAGAGCCTAAATATTCAGCACTACCCAGGTGCTGAACCAAAAATAGGCCAGCTCCTAAACTTACATTCCTGCTTTTCAAATAAAGATACCAAGAGAATGAAGAAAAATTGATAATAGGAGTAAAGTAGAAAGTTGCTTAAAACTACATGCTCTATCTGAAAAATGAATGAAAAAATTGGGGTTTAGAGACACTTTATTTTGAGAAATGTTTATGTTGCTATGCAGTGTTCTTTATGTAAAACAAGAACTCCTACATTACAATACAAGATTTTGCATGATTTCTCTCCAAGCCGGCAAGGTTTTGAATACAAAAACACTAAATGAGAAATTACCTGATTTTGAGAAGGGGGGAATGAGGTGGCCTGATGTGTAGAATTGGTTATCTAATAGTAGCTGACTCTAAAAGCCAACCTGTTATGAAGGGTATGTGTAAAGCCCTGCTCCTGGCCCAACCTTAACAGTTCATGGAACAGAGAGGAGTAATGAATGATGTGTGTAAATAATAAGCATGACAGAACCCTTGCAGCTGAGCTCTCAAGATGGGAAATACTGACCAATATCCTTGAGTGCCCAGAAAGTTACTGATGTAGTGCTATAGTATAACACTTTACCCTGTAATGGTTTGTGGACTCTCACCATCTTTAAGAAAGAAAGCAGCCAGAGCTAACAATTACAATTTCAGTTTCTGCAGGCTTAACCACATGGAAGACTGCATCACAGGGTCAAAATAATCCATCAAAAATACAGGGAAGGCAGTCTTCAGACATGAAAGTGTGCCCGGATACAGCAGGCTAACATACAGGTAGGACAGCAGTGGCAAGGAAGCAAAATCGCAACCAAGGAAAGGACCCCTAGCTCTGATGTACAGAACTAGGCATGTCCTGAGGCAAAATGAAGTCACCTTTTAACATATAAAAGGGGTGTGAAACTTTTTGGTCTATGCCACCTAGGGAAAGGGGGTCTCACTAGGGGCCTGATAATCCAAAGGTCTCTGGGCGGTCAAGATTATTTAAAAATGCTTGGCAGTACTTCTATTTCCATGATGGAATGATCTAAAGCCCCTTTTTACATTGAAAACAGGGTGTCTCACTAAGGGAAGGAAATGCACACATTACTAAATTGCACAATGAAAATCGTAAATTTCATAATCATACTAAACAAATAATTGAAGCATTCGCACAAAAATACTCAGGAAAAAATTGCATTGTTAAGTAGCATCAAAAATGGTAAAAGAAAAGTTGTTCAACAAAAATCGTATTTTGTCAGAAAGGTAAATTTTGTTGGTAAAATACAGAGGAATAAATTGTATTAAATATGCACAGCGTCAATTTGATTTAAGCACACTTGATGTACAAAAAAATAGAAATTAGTACTTAAAAGTACAAAATAAAAAGCATAATTATTGTTTTATTGTAAAATGGGCTGAACATGGGCATGTATGAAATTGTCTATCGAACCCAAGCGTATTTATCTAAACATGTCCGCCCTACAGTTCTCACTGTTTTTTCTTGCAAAAAAAAGATGGCGAGGTTGCGACAAAAGACACAAAAACTTAAATTATGCTTACCTGATCATTTTCTTTTCTTCAGATGGAAAGAGTCCACAGCTACATTCATTACTTTTGGGAATTTAGAACCTGGCCACCAGGAGGAGGCAAAGACACCCCAGCCAAAGTCTTAAAAACACCTCCCACTTCCCTCATCCCCCAGTCATGTCCGAGGAACAAGGAACAGTGGAAGAAATATCAGGGTGAAAAGGTGCCAGAAGAACAAAAACAACAGATGCCCCACAGAAAAAAATACGGGCGGGGAGCTGTGGACTCTTTCCCTCTGAAGAAAAGAAAATTATCAGGTAAGCATTTCGGCATTCATTACTTTTGGGAAAACAATTCCCAAGCTATAGAGGACACTGAAGGCAAAAATGGGGGGGGTACAAGAGGCGGCCCATTCTGAGGGCACCTGGCCTAAAAACCCCTACCCAACAAAATCCCGCTTTGTCCAAAGCCGAGAACAACCTTGAAAAAAGGAAAAGGCCCAAGGACACTGACCCGCAGATAGTCCACAGCCTTGCTACAGACCACAGGAACTAGACTCGACTGAGTCAACAGCCTCCAAGTGACACCGTCCACAGCAGTCTGTCTCCAAACAACCCACCCCTTTCTAAAGAAAGGGAACAAACTACTGTATTCTTCCACAAAGAAGAAAAGGCACGGATAAAACATGATTGTATCTGTAAAGCGAGGCTAATCCCCCTTAAGGGACTCAAGGCGCTGCTCATTTCATCAACCTCGAAAGGAGGAAAGGCTGAGTAGACCTCGCCGGGGATCGGACTTGCAACCCTCGGTTTGCTACAGTGCAGAGTTGCCACAGTGCATTAGTATGCTGAGCTAGCTTCCAGCTAGCATAAGGAACTCCAGAAAAAAAACCTAAAAAGGGCACAACGAGTCCTAAATAAAAAGAACAGAGCAAAAACCAGAGAAACCGAGCCAGGGTAACAGAGACCCAACCAGTCTCATAGAAAAAAGGGGAGGCAACGCCCAGACCCCAGAAATACAGAAACCACGGGATAAGGCCGGGAGTCTGAAACAGAGAGAGGATCTTCCCCTAACACAGTGCAACCGCACTCTAGAAAGCAACTGAAGATGAAGGTCCCCAAGTCGCAAAAAGGTATCTCAGAATACCGAAATATTCAGAATCAAACCTCGTGCAGCAAGCTCAGATAGGTCTGACGAACAACACCTGAAGCAAAAAAACACACTGCAAGCTGCAGTCATCAAAAAAATGACTCTGAAACTTAAATACTTGCAGGGCAAGTAGAAGCAGCTGAAGATAGGATCCTTCAGAGTGCACTAACCAGCGGATAACGTTGCAGGCTAACAAAGAGCCATTAGTCCTTCCCACAAATCCTGAATGTGCAGAAAGGAGAATCCCCAAAAAGGCTTACTGTACCTCAAATGCTCCGAGGACAAAATAGCAGAGCAACAGATCTCAGATCCTGCTCCAACACCAGACCAGCCCAAGCGACAGACATGTCTGATAGACAGGGGGACAGAAGACCCCAACCACAAGCCCCCAGGGAATGGAAGAAAAAAGGGGGAACTCACCCACCCCAACAGAGCTCGGGTGCCAACCCAATCTGCTCCTCCAAAACAAGGCACTCCCAAGGAGAACCCCCTAGGACCTGTAACAGAGAAAAGTGCAATAGATCCGTAGGAAGACCTGTCACAACTCTCTTAAACAGTCTCTACATAGAGAGACCAATTTCCAACTGGTGGAACAGAGCCCACAGAGCAGCAGATGCCACCCCTTACAGAAATAAGCCACCTGATCCAAACCTCCTACACACAGGGCAGGACAAGGACCCTTCAGAGAGAGGAAACCCCAACAAATAAGGAAGATACACTATCCCCTCCAAAGGGAAGGGCACAGATGAGAACAGCATACATGTCCACAAGACATGAAGCCATAGAATGATCAAAACACGGACCAAATGAAAAATCATACAGACACCACTGTTGACTCAACAGAGAAAAAAACTCCCCATAGAGGAGCACCCTCCGTCCGAAGGAAAAGACAGGCCTTAAAGTTTATAACCAGTACCCGAAGGTGGATGAGAACTCTGGCCTACCTACTTGCAAGCCAATGAGCTAGCCCCCTATGTCGCAACATAGGGTCCCTGAAAAAGCTGGGTCTTCCCAAACCAGTCCATTGGATCATAAGTCTCCAGACATTCAAGAAGGATCCAAGACAAGAACTCCAGACCCGGGACCCAGAATCGTCCTAGAACGAACGACACCCTCAGGGAACACAAGATACCGTCTGAAGCAATCAGACCTCACAGGGGATAAGAACCGGGAAACCCGGAGAACGGGTACAGGACTCACTGTAATTCCCAGCCCAAAGGAAGAGAACACCATTAGCCGGAGGTCAACACCCCCCCCCCCCCCAGCAAGGTACTAGGCCGCAGCAAAGTCACTCAATTTCTCTAGAGCCAAAAGGCCCCAAGGGCAGCACTAAGGTAAATGAAAACGAGAACAGAGTCACCCGAAAGAGAGTAGAAGGCTAGTCTCCATAATCCTTTCCGATTAACGTTCCAGAGGACCACACCCAAGGGAGAAGAATGCAAGGCATCCCGTACCCAGGCAGATCCCCTAAGCAAAAAGTTTGGAAAAAGAGACAACACCTCCTATCGCCCCTGATATGGAGACGACTAACTCCCGAAGGAAGACAGAGCCTCACGGCCTTCACTTCCTAATTAAGCGGCCAAAGTCGCCACAAGTCTAGAAAGTCTTGACCCATAGGAAGAGAACCTCTAAAAGGAATAAGTCCTAAAAGGACACTTCCAAAGAGACAATGAAAAGCAAAACAGTAAGAACGGTGGTATGAAGGACCTAAATCCTCCAAGCCTCCAACCCACAATGGGAAGGAACACTCTAGTTCCCAGAAAAAAAGGAAACGACGGAGGATGCCGCGGCGGATCTCAACGGAGTCCCGGCCCACTAGAATGAAAGGCGAATAAGGACTAAACCAATCCCCCCATGCCCCTAAGCAACCACGGACCCTCAAAACCTCTCAGGATGCTAGTTGAAGATTGTAAAACATCATATTATGATCACTGGGCGCCCTCCCCGGACATACCGGACATAAAAGGTGCCACGTGTCTGAACTAGGCCTCAAGACAGAAGGATTTGTACCCAGTCAGGACCAGCCTGAAACCAAGGGCCCCAGCACTGTCAAGGCCACATAGAGTCTCCCTCGATGATGGAGGGATAAAGAACAGTTAGACAGACTTTTGTAAACAGAGTGAACAAAATCGCGAGTATCAATTCCAGAGAGGAAAGTTCCCGAAGGAAACATCACCCCACAACATGCTTTAAACCAAATAAAAATCATCCTCACCGGATGAAAATAAAAGATAAGGCAACCTGTAGGATATTGCCCAGGAAGAACGGACAGACCCGCAGGACCAGCCTAACAGGGGCCTGAGACTTCCAAGCTCAGATTTGGAAAAGGATACACAAAGACTATAAGAAGATTACTTCATTCCCTTATGTCTATGTATGCAAGCCAGTCGAAGAGTAAGACTGAAAATCCCCAGACCCATTAAGAGTGGGATCCTCCAACAACGCCAAAACATGCCTTAGTAGGACACGAAGGCGCGCCACTCGATAACGAAAGGCACAACATACCTCCACCGGGAAAAAAGGAAACACAGGCCCCGAAAGTTGACCCCCTGAGGAATCAGGGGCAGTCGCTCCCCCGAAGGCTGAACTGCAAGAGGCGATCCCACGCTTGACGAGCCTCAGTTAACGAAACACGGATAAAATCGTAAGCACACTCCCAGGAGGTGCAGATGCGCCAGCGCCAAAGATATGGCCATGCAGAACCGTGTTGTAACCTCTGGTGGGAACAGGCCACACTCCCTAGAAAGGATAAGTAGCATTTGGGTTACCTGCATGCGTAGTAAGAAATGATGGTAGGAAACTCGTCTCATGAGAAATAGAATCCCCAGAGACGGATGGCTCAGTGATCACCCGATTCCCCGAGGAACACTCTAAAACGGCATTCGGAACATAACTGATGGGCATGTATCACCCGGGCCAATTCATATTCTTCGCAAGATGTAGAGTCTGAATCAGAGACATCAGTTTCCAAGAATCCTCCATAACTGGGACACTGCCTCCTCAAGAGAACCAGGCACTAGCGGACCAGGATTTCTCCGTCGCCAAATGGTCAAGAAAACGGAAATGGGGTCACAAGGTAAACCGAAAAGGCTGCATCACTAGACATGGGCCGCTATGTTCCAAAATAGCCATGAGCCGAAGCATCACTACCAGTAGCAGACATAATCACATAACAGACGTGATTATAAACCACCCTGTTCAATAATCCCCCTCATGAGATATTAACCCTTGATTCCTAGATACAAAAAGAAGCCTCACTGAGACCCTATGTTAAAGTTATCCCCGAAAGGTTGTAGCCACTCTCGGATAAACATTTGAAAATACAATACATCCATGATGAAAGTAAAATGAAACGATCTTACCAGAATCTACGCCGTGGAACAGGAACACGGCCCTTCAAGTGTGACAGATAGTAGCGTCTCCTCTGCCATGGACTTGAGAGAAAAAAGCAGGTGGCGAAACTCGTCAACGCTGATTGCTTGTGGAGCTGTTAATATGAGTCAGGATAGTTTCGCAGAAAGACTCTCCCTGCATCTCCGGACTCTAACTTTCACCCATGCTCTCACTGAGAGGCTGACAGGACTACTTAAAACTCCAGTCCCATGCCGTAGAGTACTACCCTCCATAAGAGACTATCGAAAAACTTCTGACACTTCTCTGCCAACCTCCAGGGATAAAAGGCAAAGAGTAACTGTGGGATGAGGGAAGTGGGAGGAATATTTAAGTCTTTGGCTGGGGTGTCTTTGACTACTCCTGGTGACCAGGTTCTAAATTCCCAAAAGTAATGAATGCAGCTGTGGACTCTTTCCATTTATCATAGAAAATCACATGCATACAAAAACAAAGGTGATTGTAAGCCGCAGAAAGCCGAGCAATGTGATTTGATGCTTTAATTTTTAAGCGTGTCCCCTGCTCACTTCGCTCTACCCAACAAAGTTTTCCTTTCCAGTGAACTCCATTACTTTCTATAGGAGACATTTCACCAATCGCAGGAACAGCCCCTTTCTTAAGATAAATCCATGAGGGCAGCACTGCGAGGGTCGGAGTAAAAAAAAAACACCACTGATCCGTTGAAATTTAGATCAACGGGCCTTTGGTGAGAGAAAGAAAGGCGAGGATAAATGTTTTACTGAACAGCTATGTTTCTTGCAATTAGCAGAAGTCACCATGTCCCTAAGATTTTTACATTTAATAAGTTTTCTCTCTCCTGCTGCTTTTCTCCCTCTCAATACAGCATCTTAGTAATTTAATGTTTCAGATACATTCATCCTGCTTTTATCATTTATAAATTAATGGAAGACAAATACTATAGAAACACAAATCCTTGTGGCAGAAGGCATATACACATCACAAAGTATTAAAATGACAGTGTACATTTAGGAGTTGTTTTATAATATATTTAGCTGAATGCTTGGAACTGAAACAGCAAAATGTATCTACCAAAAAGGCATGTCATGTAATAATATAATATAAGAATATAAACTTCCATTTTTTTTCTAACCGAGCCAGAATTAGAACACAAACATTTATTCTAGCTTGCTTTTAATATAAAACAATTCCATACTACCATGTGTAACTGCTTTTCTCCCACTGGCCATGATGCCATCACACAGCTGGATTATTTTAGGAATCCCAATGATCTGCTTGGAATGGTATCGTTCATATGACAGCAACACCAAGAAGAAAAAAACATTGGGAATGATGGTTTCTGACTCCCTGTGAAATTAAAGATTCAACAGGTCAACAAGATGTCACATATTATGAATAAACGTAAAATATAAAGTGTTGCGTCAAATAAATATATTTACCTGAATTGGCCTACTTCAATGTATTCAAATTGCTTTAATACAAATCCAATAAACACCTGTACAAATGAAAATATTGTTACTTACAAATAGGTAAAATAGATGTTAGAGAATGAAATATTTATATATATATATATATATATATATATATATATATAGATAGATAGATAGATAGATAGAGAGAGAGAGAGAGAGAGAGAGAGAGAGAGAGAGAGTGAGAGAGAGAGATATGATTTCTTATGAATAACACAAAAACTTTACTTTAATGACAACAGAAACTACCCAAATGACCCTGATCAAAAACAGAATTTATGTTTACCTGATAAATTTCATTCTCCTACGGTGTGTCCGGTCCACGGCTTCATCCTTACTTGTGGGATATTCTCATTCCCTACAGGAAATGGCAAAGAGAGCACACAGCAAAGCTGTCTATATAGCTCCCCCTCTGGCTCCGCCCCCCAGTCATTCGACCGAAGGTTAGGAGAAAAATGAGAAACTATAAAGTGCCGTGGTGACTGTAGTGTACAAGAAAACATAATTTATGTAAGAACTTACCTGATAAATTCATTTCTTTCATATTAGCAAGAGTCCATGAGCTAGTGACGAATGGGATATACATTCCTACCAGGAGGGGCAAAGTTTCCCAAAACTCAAAATGCCTACAAATACACCCCTCACCACACCCACAAATCAGTTTAACGAAAAGCCAAGAAGTGGGGTGATATGAAAAAGTGTGAAAGCATAAAAAATAAGGAATTGGAATAATTGTGCTTTATACAAAAAAATCATAACCACCACAAAAAGGGTGGGCCTCATGGACTCTTGCTAATATGAAAGAAATGAATTTATCAGGTAAGTTCTTACATAAATTATGTTTTCTTTCATGTAATTAGCAAGAGTCCATGAGCTAGTGACGTATGGGATAATGACTACCCAAGATGTGGATCTTTCCACGCAAGAGTCACTAGAGAGGGAGGGATAAAATAAAGACAGCCAATTCCGCTGAAAAATAATCTACACCCAAAATAATTTAAATTTTATAATGAAAAAAAACTGAAAATATAAGCAGAAGATTCAAACTGAAACAGCTGCCTGAAGAACTTTTCTACCAAAAACAGCTTCAGAAGAAGAAAACACATCAAAATGGTAGAATTTAGTAAAAGTATGCAAAGAAGACCAAGTTGCTGCTTTGCAAATCTGATCAACCGAAGCTTCATTCCTAAACGCCCAGGAAGTAGAAACTGACCTAGTAGAATGAGCTGTAATCCTTTGAGGCGGAGTTTTACCCGACTCGACATAAGCATGATGAATTAAAGATTTCAACCAAGATGCCAAAGAAATGGCAGAGGCCTTCTGACCTTTCCTAGAACCGGAAAAGATAACAAAAAGACTAGAAGTCTTTCGGAAAGTCTTAGTAGCTTCAACATAATATTTCAAAGCTCTAACTACATCCAAAGAATGCAATGATTTCTCCTTAGAATGCTTAGGATTAGGACATAATGAAGGAACCACAATTTCTCTACTAATGTTGTTGGAATTCACAACCTTAGGTAAAAATTCAAAAGAAGTTCGCAACACCGCCTTATCCTGGTGAAAAATCAGAAAAGGAGATTCACAAGAAAGAGCAGATAATTCAGAAACTCTTCTGGCAGAAGAGATGGCCAAAAGGAACAAAACTTTCCAAGAAAGTAATTTAATGTCCAATGAATGCATAGGTTCAAACAGAGGAGCTTGAAGAGCCCCCAGAACCAAATTCAAACTCCAAGGAGGAGAAATTGACTTAACAGGTTTTATACGAACCAAAGCTTGTACAAAACAATGAATATCAGGAAGAATAGCAATCTTTCTGTGAAAAAGAACAGAAAAAGCAGAGATTTGTCCATTCAAGGAACTTGCAGACAAACCTTTATCTAAACCATCCTGAAGAAACTGTAAAATTCTCGGAATTCTAAAAGAATGCCAGGAAAAATGATGAGAAAGACACCAAGAAATATAAGTCTTCCAGACTCTATAATATATCTCTCTAGATACAGATTTACGAGCCTGTAACATAGTATTAATCACAGAGTCAGAGAAACCTCTTTGACTAAGAATCAAGCGTTCAATCTCCATACCTTTAAATTTAAGGATTTGAGATCCTGATGGAAAAAAGGACCTTGCGACAGAAGGTCTGGTCTTAACGGAAGAGTCCACAGTTGGCAAGAAGCCATCCGGACAAGATCCGCATACCAAAACCTGTGAGGCCATGCTGGAGCTACCAGCAGAACAAACTAGCATTCCTTCAGAATCTTGGAGATCACTCTTGGAAGAAGAACTAGAGGCGGAAAAATATAGGCAGGATGATACTTCCAAGGAAGTGACAATGCATCCACTGCTTCCGCTTGAGGATCCCTGGATCTGGACAGATACCTGGGAAGTTTCTTGTTTAGATGAGAGGCCATCAGATCTATTTCTGGAAGTCCCCACATTTGAACAATCTGAAGAAATACCTCTGGGTGAAGAGACCATTGGCCCGGATGCAACGTTTGGCGACTGAGATAATCCGCTTCCCAATTGTCTATACCTGGGATATGAACCGCAGAAACTGGACAGGAGCTGGATTCCGCCCAAACCAGAATTCGAGATACTTCTTTCATAGCTAGAGGACTGTGAGTCCCTCCTTGATGATTGATGTATGCCACAGATGTGACATTGTCTGTCTGAAAACAAATGAACGATTCTCTCTTTAGAAGAGGCCAAGACTGAAGAGCTCTGAAAATTGCACGGAGTTCCAAAATATTGATCGGTAATCTCACCTCCTGAGATTCCCAAACCCCTTGTGCCGTCAGAGACCCCCACACAGCTCCCCAACCTGTAAGACTTGCATCTGTTGAAATTACAGTCCAGGTCGGAAGAACAAAAGAAGCCCCCTGAACTAAACAATGGTGATCTGTCCACCACGTCAGAGAGTGTCGTACAATCGGTTTTAAAGATATTGAGATATCTTCGTGTAATCCCTGCACTATTGGTTCAGCATACAGAGCTGAAGAGGTCGCATGTGAAAACGAGCAAAGGGGATCGCGTCCGATGCAGCAGTCATAAGACCTAGAATTTCCATGCATAAGGCTACCGAAGGGAATGATTGTGACTGAAGGTTTCGACAAGCTGATATCAATTTTAGACGTCTCTTGTCTGTCAAAGATAGAGTCATGGACACTGAATCTATCTGGAAACCCAAAAAGGTTACCCTTGTCTGAGGAATCAATGAACTTTTTAGTAAATTGATCCTCCAACCATGATCTTGCAGAAACAACACAAGTCGATTCGTATGAGATTCTGCTAAATGTGAAGACTGAGCAAGTACCAAGATATCGTCCAAATAAGGAAATACCACAATACCCTGTTCTCTGATTACAGACAGAAGGGCACCGAGAACCTTTGTAAAAATTCTTGGAGCTGTTGCTAGGCCAAATGGCAGAGCCACAAACTGGTAATGCTTGTCTAGGAAAGAGAATCTCAGAAACTGATAGTGATCTGGATGATTCGGAATATGCAGATATGCATCCTGTAAATCTATTGTAGACATATAATGCCCTTGCTGAACAAAAGGCAGGATAGTCCTTACAGTTACCATTTTGAATGTTGGTATCCTTACATAACGATTCAATATTTTTAGATCCAGAACTGGTCTGAAGGAATTCTCCTTCTTTGGTACAATGAAGAGATTTGAATAAAACCCCAGCCCCTGTTCCAGAACTGGAACTGGCATAATTACTCCAGCCAACTCTAGATCTGAAACACATTTCAGAAATGCTTGAGCCTTCGCTGGATTCACTGGGACACGGGAAAGAAAAAATCTCTTTGCAGGTCTTATCTTGAAACCAATTCTGTACCCTTCTGAAACAATGTTCTGAATCCAAAGATTGTGAACGGAATTGATCCAAATTTCTTTGAAAAAACGTAATCTGCCCCCTACCAGCTGAGCTGGAATGAGGGCCGCACCTTCATGTGGACTTAGGAGCTGGCTTTGATTTTCTAAAAGGCTTGGATTTATTCCAGACTGGAGATGGTTTCCAAACTGATACCGCTCCTGAGGATGAAGGATCAGGCTTTTGTTCCTTGTTGTGACGAAAGGAACGAAAACGATTATTTGACCTGAATTTACCTTTAGACTTTTTATCCTGAGGTAAAAAAGTTCCTTTCCCTCAAGTAACAGTTGAGATAATAGAATCCAACTGAGAACCAAATAATTTATTACCCTGGAAAGAAAGGGAAAGCAAAGTAGACTTAGAAGACAAATCAGCATTCCAAGTTTTAAGCCATAAAGCTCTTCTAGCTAAAATAGCTAGAGACATATACCTGACATCAACTCTAATGATATCAAAGATGGCATCACAAATAGCATTATTATTCTGCTTCAACATGCTAATAATTTTATGAGAATTATGATCTGTAACTTGTTGCGCTAAAGCTTCCAACCAAAAAGTTGAAGCTGCAGCAACATCCGCTAAAGATATAGCAGGTTTAAGAAGATTACCTGAACACAAATAAGCTTTTCTTAGAAAGGATTCAATTTTCTTATCTAAAGGATCCTTAAAGGAAGTACCATCTGCCGTAGGAATAGTAGTACGCTTAGCAAGAGTAGAGGCAGCCCCATCAACCTTAGGGATTTTGTCCCAAAACTCTAATCTGTCAGATGGCACAGGATATAATTGCTTAAAACGTTTAGAAGGAGTAAATGAATTACCCAAATTATTCCATTCCCTGGAAATTACTTCAGAAATAGCACCAGGAACAGGAAAAACTTCTGGAATAACTACAGGAGATTTAAAAACCTTATCTAAACGTTTAGATTTAATATCAAGAGGACCAGAATCCTCAATTTCTAATGCAATTAGGACTTCTTTAAGTAAAGAATGAATAAATTCCATTTTAAATAAATATGAAGATTTATCAGCATCAACCTCTGAGACAGAATCCTCTGAACCAGAAGAACCACTATCAGAATCAGAATGATGATGTTCATTTAAAAATTCGTCTGAACAATGAGAAGTTTTAAAAGACTTTTTATGTTTACTAGAAGGAGGAATAACAGACATAGCCTTCTTAATGGATTTAGAAACAAAATCTTTTATGTTATCAGGAACACTCTGAGTATTAGATGTTGACGGAACAGCAACAGGTAATGGAACTTTACTAAAGGAAATATTATCTGCATTAACAAGTTTGTCATGACATTCAATACAAACAACAGCTGGAGGAACAGCTACCAAAAGTTTACAGCAGATACACTTAGCTTTGGTAGCTCCAGCACCAGGCAGCGATTTTCCAGAAGTATCTTCTGACTCAGTTGCAACGTGGGACATCTTGCAATATGTAATAGAAAAAACAACATATAAAGCAAAATTAATCAAATTCCTTAAATGACAGTTTCAGGAATGGGAAAAAATGCCAGTGAACAAGCTTCTAGCAACCAGAAGCAATAAATAATGAGACTTAAATAATGTGGAGACGAAAGTGACGCCCATATTTTTTTAGCGCCAAATAAGACGCCCACATTATTTGGCGCCTAAATGCTTTTGGCGCCAAAAATGACGCCACATCCGGAACGCCGACACTTTTGGCGCAAAAGAACGTCAAAAATGACGCAACTTCCGGCGACACGTATGATGCCGGAAACAGAAAAAAAAAATTTGCGCCAAAAAAGTCAGCGCCAAGAATGACGCAATAAAATGAAGCATTTTCAGCCCCCGCGAGCCTAACAGCCCACAGGGAAAAAGTCAAATTTTAAGGTAAGAAAAAAAAAAATTATTGATTCAAATGCATTATCCCAAATATGAAACTGACTGTCTGAAAATAAGGAATGTTGAACATCCTGAGTCAAGGCAAATAAATGTTTGAATACATATATTTAGAACTTTATAAAAAAGTGCCCAACCATAGCTTAGAGTGTCACAGAAAATAAGACTTACTTACCCCAGGACACTCATCTACATGTTGTAGAAAGCCAAACCAGTACTGAAACGAAAATCAGCAGAGGTAATGGTATATATATATATAAGAGTATATCGTGGATCTGAAAAGGGAGGTAAGAGATGAATCTCTACGACCGATAACAGAGAACCTATGAAATAGACCCCGTAGAAGGAGATCATTGAATTCAAATAGGCAATACTCTCCTCACATCCCTCTGACATTCACTGCACGCTGAGAGGAAAACCGGGCTCCAACCTGCTGCGGAGCGCATATCAACGTAGAATCTAGCACAAACTTACTTCACCACCTCCATAGGAGGCAAAGTTTGTAAAACTGATTTGTGGGTGTGGTGAGGGGTGTATTTGTAGGCATTTTGAGGTTTGGGAAACTTTGCCCCTCCTGGTAGGAATGTATATCCCATACGTCACTAGCTCATGGACTCTTGCTAATTACATGAAAGAAACAAAAATTTTAAACCTGACTAAAAGCCAGGGTGGGCCGTGGACCGGACACACCGTAGGAGAAAGAAATTTATCAGGTAAACATAAATTCTGTTTTCTCCTACATTGGCGTGTCCGGTCCACGGCTTCATCCTTACTTGTGGGAACCAATACCAAAGCTATAGGACACGGATGAAGGGAGGGAACAAGTCAGGTAACCTAAACGGAAGGCACCACTGCTTGTAAAACCTTTCTCCCAAGAATAGCCTGCGAAGAAGCATAAGTATCAAATTTGTAAAATTTGGCAAATGTATGTAGAGAAGACCAAGTCGCTGCCTTACAGATCTGTTCAACAGAAGCCTCATTCTTGAAGGCCCATGTGGAAGCCACAGCTCTAGTAGAGTGAGCTGTAATTCGTTCAGGAGGCTGCCGTCCGGCAGTCTCATAAGCTAATCGGATGATGCTTTTTAGCCAAAAGGAAAGAGAGGTAGCAGTAGCTTTCTGACCTCTCCTCTTACCAGAATAAACGACAAACAAGGATGATGTCTGTCTGAAATCCTTCGTTGCTTCTAAATAGAATTTTAAAGCACGAACCACATCTAGGTTATGCAACAAACGTTCCTTCTTTGAAGCTGGATTCGGACACAGAGAAGGAACAACTATTTCCTGGTTAATATTCCTGTTGGAAACCACCTTTGGAAGAAAACCAGGCTTGGTACGTAAAACTACCTTATCTGTATGAAATACCAGATAGGGTGAAGTGCACTGCAAAGCAGACAATTCAGAAACTCTTCTAGCAGAAGAAATAGCAACCAGAAACAGAACTTTCCAGGATAGTAACTTGATATCTATGGAATGTAAAGGTTCAAACCGAACCCCTTGAAGAACTGAAAGAACTAAGTTTAGACTCCATGGAGGAGTCATAGGTCTGTAGACAGGCTTGATTCTGACTAACGCCTGTACAAACGCTTGTACATCTGGCACGGCTGCCAGACGTTTGTGCATTAAGACGGACAGAGCAGATATCTGTCCCTTTAGAGAACTAGCTGACAGACCTTTCTCCAAACCCTCTTGGAGAAAGGAAAGGATTGTACAGAGCGGCAAAGAGAATGACTGGGGGCGGAGCCAGAGGGGGAGCTATATAGACAGCTTTGCTGTGTGCTCTCTTTGCCATTTCCTGTAGGGAATGAGAATATCCCACAAGTAAGGATGAAGCTGTGGACCGGACACACCAATGTAGGAGAAAGTTTACATAACCCAGTTCTTAATACCGTGTATTGCCCCCTTTAACATCAATGAAAGCTTGAAGTCTTTTGTGGTATTTGTGGATGAGGCTCTTTATCTTCTCAGATGGTGAAACTTCCCATTCTTCCTGGCAAAAAGCCTCCAGTTCCTGTAAATTCTTGGGCTGTCTTGCATGAATTGCACGTTTGAGATCTCCCCAGAGTGGCTCAATGATATTGAGGTCAGGAGACTGAGATGGCCACTCCAGAACCTCCACTTTATTCTGCTGTAGCCATGACAGGTCAACTTGGCCTTGTGTTTAGGATCATTGTCATGTTGGAATGTTCAAGTATGACCCATGAGCAGCTTCCGGGCTGATGAATGCAAATTTTCCTCCAGTATTTTTTGATAACATACTGCATTCAGCTTGCCATCAATTCTGACCAAATTTCCTGTGCCTTTGTAGCTCACACATCCCCAAAACATCAGCGATCCACCTCCGTGTTTCACAGTAGGAAAGGTGTACCTTTCATCATAGGCCTTGTTGACTACTCTCCAAATGTAGCGTTTATGGTTGTGGCCAAAAAGCTCAATTCTGGTCTCATCACTCCAAATGACTTTGTGCCAGAATGTTTGAGGCTTGTCTCTGTGCTGTTTGGTGTATTGTAAGCAGGATACTTTGCGGCATTTGCCTAGTAATGGCTTTCTTCTGGCGACTCGACCATGCAGCCCATCTTTCTTCAAGTGCCTCCTTATTGTGCATCTTGAAACAGCCTCACCACATGTTTTAAGAGAGTCCTGTATTTCACCTGAAGTTATTTGTGGGTTTTTCTTTGCATCCCGAACAATTTTCCTGGCAGTTGTGGCCGAAATTTTAGTTGGTCTACCGGACCGTGGTTTGGTTTCGACAGAACCCCTTCATTTTCCACTTCTTGATTACAGTTTGAAAACTGTGGATTGGCATTCTCAATTCCTTGGATATCTTTTTATATCTCTTTCTTGTTTTATACAGTTCAACTACCTTTTCCCGCAGATCCTTTGACAATTCTTTTGCTTTCCCCATGACTCAGAATCCAGAAATGTCAGTGCAGCACTGGATGAAAGAAGCAAGGGTAGGTCAGGAGTCCAGAAACTCATTGACCTTTTATACACACACACTAATTACAAGCAAACAGATCACAGGTGAGGATGGTTACCTTTAATAGCCTTTCAAACCCCTGTGTGTCAACTTGTGTGCATGCTATCAAGCCAAAATGACCAGGGTATGTAAACTCTTTTTAGGGTCATTTGGGTAGTTTCTGGTCATTATGATTGACCATGAGTGAAAGAAAAGTTTTTGGGTTATCATTCATATTCTCTGAAAAATGGCCAAGAAATCATACATTCTCCCAGGGTATGTAAACTTATGGGCACAACTGTATATGTATATATATATATATATATATATATATATATATATATATATATATATATATATATATATATATATATATATATATATATATATATATAATTATGAGACACTATTTCCATGTTTAAGGCCTTTTAAATTACTTTGCTACTTAAATATGTGTGAAGTATTTACATGATCCAACTTAGCAGAAAAATTATATGGGAAAAATATTAAAGTTATAAAAACATTTTCCTCCATAATTTATAAAGAGCAAACCCTGTTATCTCCAGACTCATGTCTGGATTGGCTCTTCCAAATAAGTAGTAGTATCTGCAGCGAAGGAAAGAAGGGGCCAAATAGGGTGATATCGCTACAAACAAATATAATAGCAAAGTGATAAAGAATATTACTCACAAGCCAAGCGGCACTGGATTGTGCCTACACAAGCGGACCGGGACCTCAGCGTCGCCCGGAAGACCAACCAAGGCAAAATCCAAGCGATGGTCAGGAACACGCTACCGACAGCCAATCAGGGCCCGAAGCGGCAACACACCTTCCTTTCAAAACCTACGGGTCTCTACACTCCCAGCTGGGAATAGATGATACACCACAGGTGCCGGGAAATTACTCCAATTCCTTGGTAGTAGTAAAGGAAATAGAATAGTGGATAGAGGGGAGAACAAACTCCAGCAGGATATATAAAAACAAGTTTATTAAAATGTTTTTAAAAAGCAACGCGTTTCTCGGCTACACAGAGCCGTTTCATCAGGCTATAATACATCTTCTAAACAGCCTGCTGCTTATAAACCTCCTCTATCCAATTGAAACAGTCCTGGTACACACACCCAATTAATGGATTCTCTGTAACTTAATACTGTTGTAAATTAGCTAGGGAAAATGAAGATTATCTGAAGGGTGAAGTGTATACTTATAACAAAAAGAAAACACAGATTGAAAATACAAATAATAATAAGGACCACATAGATGAGGAACAGAGGATGACATTAGATACACCTACATATCCCAACCAGGATGAGGGTAGATGGTTGGTAGTCAACCATCACAAAAATAAAAATAAGAATAAAAGCAAAAACAAAAATAATAATTGGACCGGGAATAGCAATTTTAGATATCAAGATAGGGACTATAGGCAAAATCAGTATAGCCAACAAAGATTCTTTGATAATCAGCATCAGGTGATTAATCGAAGTGAGTCATTTAATGGACCTTCTGCCCATAATAATTATGGGCAGGGTAGAAATGAAACAGAGTATTATCACCAAAACCGTGAAAGGAGTCATTATGACCAGAATTATAGAGGAAGGAATTCCCATGAGCAATACAACTATCGTAGACCCCATGTGAATGAACAATGGCACAATACTAAATAAGTTGCTAGGGATCAATCTTCTCATTTAAGAACGCCTATAGGGGGCGGTAATCTGGATTCCACACAAGATAGAAGAGAGGTCTTTTTTCCTGAGATGAGCACATCAAATAGGTTCAATGTTTTGAACAATATTGACTCACAAGAATATGATGGTAGACCATCTGATTGCACAGGGATTAGGAGTGACCAACAAGTAACAATTTCACATCATTTTTTAGATCAGCGCCCCAGACAGCCAATATGGAAACAAAAAAAGATTGCCAGCTACTTAGAGCCTGTCGTCAGCCTTACATCTACACTAAAAGGAAAAAGGCCTCACACAAACGAGGATGTAGAGGACGAAATACAGCCCTCAAAAATGCACGATTAAGGGCTCTGAGCAGTGGAATCTTTAACTTGTCTTTCCATCACCTAACCAATGATGAGGTGAGGGTTTTAGGGAAGGGATTGTCTTTTAGCCCGTCTAATTCGCACAATGTATTTTCCCTTTTTGTGGATTTGAACAGGTTCACCCAGAAGCTTTCTATGCAAAAATATTTTGCAGAGAAAAGATTAAAAGATGAATCTAGTATACCAATTCTAACAGATAATATGGACCCTAGGCTCAATAATCAAATTCTCCCTGTTTTTTAACCTGAATCTTTAGTGGACCAATTATGTGAAGGTTTTATTCACACATCATTCAGGAACAAATCTAACTATGCTCCAAAACCAGTGAACAATTCCCATATAGAAATATTTAGACAACTTGTGAGTGACGAATTAGACCGGATCCCCAAAGGTATAGATAAGAACAAAAGGGGTAACCTGTATAAGAATTAGAAACAAGCATTGGAAACCTTAAGGAATGACACATCTATTGTCATCAGAAAGGCCGATAAAGGCGGAGGAGTTGTCATTCAGGATCTGACTGACTACTTAGCGGAGGCCGGGAAGATCCTGAATGACAGAACCTACTACATCAAATTAAAATCTGACCCCACCTTGAAATATTTGGCAGCTTTGCGAGATATAGTCGAATGCGCTTTTAAGGAAGGTATTGTGAATAAGAAAGAAAAAGAATACCTTGTTCCCACAGAACCTAATCGTGCATTCTACTATCACTTGCCAAAATTGCACAAGGACCCTAGATGTCCCCCTGGCCGCCCGATAATATCGGGAATTGGCAGTTTAACAGACAATGCTTCCTCATATGTTGATTTCTTTTTACAGAAATATGTTGTTGGCCTTGACTCGTATATACGAGATTCATCAGATCTGATCAGCAAACTTGAACAGATTCACATCACACGTGACCTGATTTGGATCACGTGTGATGTCCAAGCTTTATACTCCAACATTATACATGACTTAGGAATAAAGGCCGTATATGGATTTCTTGAAACAGATCTATACCTGCCAGACTCCCAGAAACAATTTATTATTTCATTAATATAATTCATTTTACATCATAATTATTTTATTTTTCAGGATGAGTATTTTCTCCAGGTTAAGGGGACGGCCATGGGTACCAGGTTCGCCCCAAGTTATGCTAATCTTTTTATGGGGTAATTCGAACAGGAATATATATATGACTCCAGATTTGGGGCGAGCCTGGTATACTATGGCCGTTATATAGATGATTTGGTAGTAGTATGGAGGGGTGATAGGTCATCAGCTGAGGAGTTTGTGAGACATCTCAATAACAACAATAAGGGTCTTAAATTTACTTGTACAATTGACACAAAAATGGTTGTTTTTCTGGATCTCAATCTATCCTTTGATGAGGATAAGATTATTACTAGGACCCATTTTAAACAAGTAGATTGTAATAGCTACTTAGATTATAGAAGCAACCATTATCTCCCCTGGAAAAGGAACGTACCATATGGTCAGTTCAAACGGGTTCGGAGAAATTGTAGTAGTCCACAAGATTATGAAATACAGAGTAAAATCTTAAAGGATAGATTTAAAGAAAAAAGTTACCAAGAAGGAATTGTTAATAGTGCTTATGAAAGAGCAAAGAAAGATGATAGAAATAAATACTTCGAAAAAAAGCAAGTGAATATACAGTATCAGGATAAGAATAGGAACCAGCCACTCTTTATCACAGAATATAATAGTAACTATGATGTGATCAAGAAGAGTATTAACAAGCACTGGAAAATTCTATTAAAAGACCCTATATTGGGCCCAATGTTAGACCCTACACCTATGATTGTCTACAAAAGAGCACCCAATTTAAAAAGAATTCTGGCACCTAGTAAAATAGTGAAAAATAAAAATACAGATAGAAATAACTTATCTAATGTAGTAAACGTTAGAGGAAATAATACAACTTGCGGGATACAAAGAAAGGGAAGTTATAAATGCCAAAATAAGAAATGTAAAATGTGCAAGTATATAACACATAATGTGAACACTTTTCAGTCCAATGTAACATCCAGAACATATAAAATGGGGAGCCGGATGACTTGTGCATCTAATTACGTAGTCTATCTTTTGTCTTGTATTTGTGGGTGCCAGTATGTGGGGCGCACCTGCAGGCGCCTGAGTTTGAGATGGTCTGAACATTTTAGAAACATTAAGGCTAATTTTAAGCTACATAGTGTGTCCAGACATTGTAATCTAAAACACAGTGGGAATTTGCATTGTATGAAAATTACACCTATAGAACATATCCCTAGATCTGATTTTTACAATAGCTTTTTTAGGCTAAGACAGAGGGAGACGTTTTGGATCTATAGACTTCAAACGTTGTACCCCTCAGGCCTAAACATGAATATTGATCTTGCTGCATTTCAAGACTAAAATTTGGTAGCCCTTAAGCACATTCTAATAACAGTGGGGTTTATTTAATAACACTGGTCTATAATGACCTCTGTATATAGAGCTAAAGTTCTAGGGAATATCGACCAGCACCTATCAGGTGAGATACCTAATTGCCCCCATTTGTCAAGTAATACTTTTACTTATTATACACAAATACACAAGTATATAATTTGTAGCAATAAGGAAAATAGAATAGATTATACCTTGTATTGATATGGGAATGGTTGGCACATTAAACAACTGTATGTATATGGGTCGGTTTTAGGGAGTCCAAAATAACCATCATATATCGAGTTGTTAAAATGTTTAAATTAAAATATTATAATCAACTAAAAAACAAGAATCTTATATATAAACGGTATTTCGTTTATCAGTTTTAGGTTACATTAGCACATGGGTATATAAGGTGCCAGTTTCAATGTATAATATAGTGATAATGTAAGTATTGGTCAGATTCACCAAGTGCTGCAAATGACATATAAATAGTTGGTATATGAATTGATATGGGTGGAAGTCTGTGCTTTAAGGTAATTTTAATAATTTTATATACTAGTGTGTAAGTAATTATTTTTTATTTTTTATCCATTTCATAACATTTAGTAGAATTTTTGTATATTAGGCGAAATTGATTGTTACATTTTATTTGCATGAAATGCATTTGTTTATATATGTTTTGTTTTTAAATACGATAGCACTTTATTATTTCTAAGTACTCAAGGGTTAACAACAGTATTAAGTTACAGAGAATCCATTAATTGGGTGTGTGTACCAGGACTGTTTCAATTGGATAGAGGAGGTTTATAAGCAGCAGGCTGTTTAGAAGATGTATTATAGCCTGATGAAACAGCTCTGTGTAGCCGAGAAACGTGTTGCTTTTTAAAAACATTTTAATAAACTTGTTTTTATATATCCTGCTGGAGTTTGTTCTCCCCTCTATCCACTATTCTATTTCCTTTACTACTACCGAGGAATTGGAGTAATTTCCCGGCACCTGTGGTGTATCATCTATTCCCAGCTGGGAGTGTAGAGACCCGTAGGTTTTGAAAGGAAGGTGTGTTGCCGCTTCGGGCCCTGATTGGCTGTCGGTATCATGTTCCTGACCATCGATTGGATTTTGCCTTGGTTGGTCTTCCGGGCGACGCTGAGGTCCCGGTCCGCTTGTGTAGGCACAATCCAGTGCCGCTTGGCTTGTGAGTAATATTCTTTATCACTTTGCCATTATATTTGTTTGTAGCGATATCACCCTATTTGGCGCCTTCTTTCCTTCGCTACAGATACTACTACTTACCCTGTCTATATCGGAAGAGCAGCCTGGTTTCTACTATTTTGGAAGCCGTCGACTACCATCTTTGTTTGATCCCTGAGCGCACCTACATAGGAGGACGACACCCTGAACTGTTTCTTCCAAATAAGGAAAGTGGTGGGTGGCGTTTAGCCACTGAAAAATAATTGCAGCAAACAGAGTCAATCTGCTCTAATAATGTTCAGACTCTGCTGATATGTTAACATAGTGGAAAGTTCTAATGATAAGTTGCTTGCCAGCTCTTTAATAAAGTAATTTTACAGAATGCAGTAGCAATCCTATTTGCCTCTGTTCATTTATTTATAACTGCATCTTTAATATTTGCCAAGAAGTGATGAGTTTGCTTTCCTTCCATGCATCTTTAAAAGCACAGTAATATTCGCCAGTTTCTGGTCCTCTATTTTCAAACTTTTCCCCAGTTACTCACTCTAGTTTCTCATGGTGGCTTCCAAGTGAGGACTGGCTCATTCATTAATTTAAATAATATTTACACTATTAATCTTGAATAGTTTTCATTTAGTTTATATAGAACAAAAATATCTAATATGCACAGTATAACATCTGAAACTTACCTGGTCTGAATCGAGCAGGCAATAATTAACACGAAGTTGAACAAGCTGAGCTAAAAGATCAAGAACCTGTCTTTGTAGCTGGACCGAAGTAGTGGTAGTATACTGCTTCAAAGCTTTGATAACCAACGGCTCAAACAAGCGTATGTGATTATGGATGGCATTCTGAAACAAATACACAAAATCACGTATTAATTGCTAGCCTATTCTGTGATGTACACAGAGTTAAAGGGAAATGGAACCCATCATTTTTCTTTCATGATTCAGATAAAGCAAGTGATTTTAAACAGCTTTTTAATTTACTTCTATGATCAATTTGTCTTTGTTCTCTTGGTATCTTTTGTTGAAAAGCAGGGATGTATGCTTAGGCGCAGGCCCATTTCTAGAGCACTATACGGCAGAAGTGTTGCAAGACCACTCAATGGCAGCACTATTTCCTGCCACGTAGTGATCCAGCTGCCTGCCTAGGTATCTTTTAAACACAGAATGTCATGGGAACGAAGCAAATTGGAAACATTTTTTTTAAACGGTGTGCTCTGTCTGAATCAAAAAAGAAAATGTTAGGGTTTCATAACACTAATATACCACGCATCTAAATGTTCTGCTTTCTGTTTATAGTAATTACATCCCTTTTATTATTACAAATTGCCTACAAAAGATCATAAATGTTCAATTTCAAGCTAAAAAGATGAAGTATTTACACAAATATCAGCTATTTTGTGGCATAGGATACAATGCAGCTAAAAAGAGAACAAGTGTTTCACTATGAAAATAATACAGAAAAGGAAATATATATAAAAAGGTCAAATGGACATAAAACACAAAGTTTATCTATGAATTTATCATAATTCAGATAGAGCAGGCAATTTTAAACAACTTTCCAATTAACAATTATATAATTTGCTTTGTTCTCTAGGTATCCTATGCTCAAAAGCATACCTAGGTAGGTTCAGCAATGCACTACTGGCAGCTAGCTGTCAATTGGTGGCTACACGTATATGCCTCTTCTGAATGTCTCACCCTATTTGGTCAGCTAGCTCCCAGGAGTCCATTACTGCTCCTTCAACAAAGGATACTACAAGAATTAGGTAAATATAATAGTATAATTTAAAGGGTTGTATGTCCCTTTAAAGAGACATTACAGTAATTTTTTTAAATGTATACATCAGAAATAATAAATTTAAAAGAAATTAAACTGTCATTTTCTAAGAAAAAACATAATTTATGCTTACCTGATAAATTCCTTTCTCCTGTAGTGTAGTCAGTCCACGGGTCATCCATTACTTATGGAATATTTCTCTTCCTAACAGGAAACTGCAAGAGAATTACCCAGCAGAGCTTGCTATATAGCTCCTCCCCTCACCTGTCATACTCAGTCATTCGACCAAGCATACGAGAAAGGAGGAACCATAGGGTACAGTGGTGACTGGAGTTTAATTAAAATTTAGACCTGCCGTAAAAACAGGGCGGGCCGTGGACTGACTACACTACAGGAGAAAGGAATTTATCAGGTAAGCATAAATTATGTTTTCTCCTGTTAAGTGTAGTCAGTCCACGGGTCATCCATTACTTATGGAATACCAATACCAAAGCTAAAGTACACGGATGAAGGGAGGGACAAGGCAGGAACATTAAACAGAAGGAACCACTGCCTGAAGTACCCTTCTCCCAAACACAGCCTCCGAGGAAGCAAAAGTGTCAAATTTGTAAAATTTTGAAAAAGTGTGAAGCGAAGACCAAGTCGCAGCCTTGCAAATCTGTTCAACAGAGGCCTCATTTTTTAAGGCCCAGGTGGAAGCCACAGCTCTAGTAGAATGAGCTGTAATCCTTTCAGGGGGCTGCTGTCCAGCAGTCTCATAGGCTAATCGTATTATGCTACGAAGCCAAAAAGAGAGAGAGGTAGCCGAAGCCTTTTGACCTCTCCTCTGTCCAGAGTAAACGACAAACAGGGAAGAAGTTTGACGAAAATCCTTAGTTGCCTGCAAATAGAATTTCAGGGCACGGACTACGTCCAGATTATGCAAAAGTCGTTCCTTCTTTGAAGAAGGGTTAGGACACAGAGATGGAACAACAATCTCTTGATTGATATTCTTGTTAGTAACTACCTTAGGTAAGAACCCAGGTTTAGTACGCAGAACTACCTTGTCTGAATGGAAAATCAGATAAGGAGAATCACAATGTAAGGCAGATAACTCAGAGACTCTCCGAGCCGAGGAAATAGCCATCAAAAACAGAACTTTCCAAGATAACAACTTGATATCAATGGAATGAAGGGGTTCAAATGGAACGCCTTGAAGAACATTAAGAACTAAGTTTAAGCTCCACGGCGGAGCAACAGACTTAAACACAGGCTTAATCCTAGTTAAAGCCTGACAGAAAGCCTGAACGTCTGGAACTTCAGCCAGACGTTTGTGTAGAAGAATAAACAGAGCAGAAATCTGTCCCTTTAACGAACTAGTAGATAAGCCCTTTTCTAAACCCTCTTGTAGAAAGGACAATATCCTAGGAATCCTAACCTTACTCCATGAGTAACACTTGGATTCGCACCAATGTAAATATTTACGCCATATTTTATGGTAAATTTTTCTGGTAACAGGCTTCCTAGCCTGTATTAAGGTATCAATAACCGACTCCGAGAAACCACGCTTTGATAGAATCAAGCGTTCAATCTCCATGCAGTCAGCCTCAGAGAAATTAGATTTGGATGTTTAAAAGGACCCTGAATTAGAAGGTCCTGTCTCAGAGGCAGAGACCACGGTGGACAGGACGACATGTCCACTAGGTCTGCATACCAGGTCCTGCGTGGCCACGCAGGCGCTATCAGAATCACCGAAGCTCTCTCCTGTTTGATCTTGGCAATCAAACGAGGAAGCATTGGGAATGGTGCAAACACATAAGCCATGTTGAAGACCCAAGGGGCTGTCAGAGCATCTATCAGCACCGCTCCCGGGTCCCTGGACCTGGAACCGTAACAAGGAAGCTTGGCGTTCTGACGAGATGCCATGAGATCCAGATCTGGTTTGCCCCAACGACGAACCAGTTGAGCAAAGACCTCCGGATGAAGTTCCCACTCTCCCGGATGAAAAGTCTGGCGACTTAGAAAATCCGCCTCCCAGTTCTCCACGCCTGGGATGTAGATCGCTGACAGGTGGCAAGAGTGAGACTCTGCCCAGCGAATTATCTTTGAGACTTCCAACATCGCTAGGGAACTTCTGGTTCCCCCTTGATGGTTGATATAAGCCCACAGTCGTGATGTTGTCCGACTGAAATCTGATGAACCTCAGAGTTGCTAACGGAGGCCAAGCTAGGAGAGCATTGAATATTGCTCTTAACTCCAGAATATTTATTGGGAGGAGTTTCTCCTCCTGAGTACATAATCCCTGAGCTTTCAGGGAATTCCAGACTGCTCCCCAGCCTAGAAGGCTGGCGTCTGTTGTTATAATCATCCAATCTGGCCTGCGAAAGGTCATCCCCTTGGACAGATGTGGCCGAGAGAGCCACCATAGAAGAGAATCTCTGGTCTCTTGATCCAGATTTAGTAGGGGGGACAAATCTGAGTAATCCCCGTTCCACTGACTTAGCATGCACAATTGCAGCAGTCTGAGATGCAGGCGCGCAAATGGTACTATGTCCATTGCCGCTACCATTAAGCCGATTACTTCCATGCACTGAGCTACTGACGGGTGTGGAATGGAGTGAAGGACACGGCAAGCATTTAGAAGTTTTAATAACCTGGCCTCTGTCAGGTAAATTTTCATCTCTACAGAATCTATAAGAGTCCCTAGAAAGGGAACTCTTGTAAGTGGTAATAGAGAACTCTTTTCCACGTTCACCTTCCACCCATGCGACCTCAGAAATGCCAGAACTATCTCTGTATGAGACTTGGCAGTTTGAAAACTTGACGCTTGTATCAGAATGTCGTCTAGGTACGGAGTCACCGCTATGCCTCGCGGTCTTAGTACCGCCAGAAGTGATCCTAGAATTTTTGTAAAGATTCTTGGAGCCGTAGCTAATCCGAAGGGAAGAGCTACAAACTGGTAATGCCTGTCTAGGAAGGCAAATCTCAAATACCGGTAATGGTCCTTGTGAATCGGTATGTGAAGGTAGGCATCCTTTAAGTCCACCGTGGTCATGTACTGACCCTCTTGGATCATGGGAAGGATGGTTCGAATAGTCTCCATTTTGAATGATGGAACTCTTAGAAATTTGTTTAGGATTTTTAAGTCCAAGATTGGTCTGAAGGCTCCCTCTTTTTTGGGAACCACAATTAGATTTGAATAGAATCCCTGCCCGTGTTCCGTCCGCGGAACTGGGTGGATTACCCCCATTAGTAAGAGGTCTTGTACACAGCGTAGAAACGCCTCTTTCTTTGTTTGGTTTGCTGATAACCTTGAAAGATGAAATCTCCCCCGTGGAGGAGAAGTCTTGAAGTCCAGGAGGTATCCCTGGGATATGATCTCCAACGCCCAGGGATCCTGGACATCTCTTGCCCAAGCCTGGGCGAAGAGAGAAAGTCTGCCCCCCACTAGATCCGTTTCCGGATAGGGGGCCCTCTCTTCATGCTGTCTTGCGGGCAGCAGCAGGTTTCTTGGCCTGCTTGCCCCTGTTCCAGGACTGGTTAACTTTCCAGCCCTGCCTGTAACGAGCCACAGCTCCTTCCTGTTTTGGAGCGGAGGAAGTTGATGCTGCTCCTGCCTTGAGGTTACGAAAGGCACGAAAATTAGACTGTTTGGCCTTTGATTTGGCCCTGTCCTGAGTTAGAGCATGGCCCTTACCTCCCGTAATGTCAGCAATAATTTCTTTCAAGCCGGGCCCGAATAAGGTCTGCCCTTTGAAAGGAATATTAAGCAATTTAGATTTAGAAGTCACGTCAGCTGACCAGGATTTAAGCCATAGCGCTCTGCGCGCTTGGATGGCGAATCCGGAGTTCTTAGCCGTAAGTTTGGTTAAATGCACAACGGCATCAGAAACAAATGCGTTAGCTAGCTTAAGTGTTTTAAGCTTGTTCATTATTTCATCCAATGGAGCTGAGCGAATGGCCTCTTCCAGAGACTCAAACCAGAATGCTGCCGCAGCAGTGACAGGCGCAATGCATGCAAGGGGCTGTAAAATAAAACCTTCTTGAACAAACATTTTCTTAAGGTAACCCTCTAATTTTTTATCCATTGGATCTGAAAAGGCACAACTATCCTCCACCGGGATAGTGGTACGCTTAGCTAAAGTAGAAACTGCTCCCTCCACCTTAGGGACCGTCTCCCATAAGTCTCGTGTGGTGGCGTCAATAGGAAACATTTTCCTAAATATGGGAGGAGGGGTAAAAGGCACACCAGGTCTATCCCACTCCTTGCTAATAATCTCTGTAAGCCTTTTTGGTATAGGAAATACGTCAGTATACACCGGTACCGCATAGTATTTATCCAACCTACATAATTTCTCTGGAATTGCAACCGTGTTACAATCATTCAGAGCCGCTAATACCTCCCCTAGCAATGTGCGGAGGTTCTCTATCTTAAATTTAAAATCGGAAATCTCTGAATCCAGTCTCCCTGGATCAGATCCGTCACCCACAGAATGAAGCTCTCCGTCCTCACGTTCTGCAAACTGTGACGCAGTATCTGACATGGCTCATCTCATCCGCGTGCTCTATCCTTAACCCAGAGCTATCGCGCTTGCCTCTTAAATCTGGCAACTTAGATAATACTTCTGTCATAACAGTAGCCATGTCTTGCAAAGTGATTTGTAAGGGCCTCCCTGATGTACTTGGCGCCACAAAATCACGCACCTCCTGAGCGGGAGGCGCAGGTACTGACACGTGAGGAGAGTTAGTCGGCATAACTTCCCCCTCGTCGTCTGGTGATAATTTCTTTACATGTAAAGATTGACTTTTATTTAAAGTAGCATCAATGCAATTAGTACATAAATTTCTATTGGGCTCCACATTGGCCTTTAAACATAGTGAACAAAGAGATTCATCTGAGTCAGACATGTTTAAACAAACTAGCAATGAGACTAGCAAACTTGGAAATACTTTTCAAAATTAATTTACAAGCAATATAAAAAACGTTACTGTGCCTTTAAGAAGCACAGAAAAACTGACACAGTTGAAATAACAATGAACAAAAATAGTTATAGCAACCAAATTTTCACAGTAAATGTATTAAGTTAGCAAAGGATTGCACCCACCAGCAAATGGATGATTAACCCCTTAGTACCCAAAAACGGATAACAATGATATAATTAACGTTTTTCTCACAGTCAAATACACTGTCACAGGACTACTGTGACTGATTACCTCCCTCAAAATGGATTTTGAAGACCCCTGAGCTCTCTAGAGACGATCTGGATCATGGAGGATGAAGTAGACAGATTGTGACTGAATTTTTACTGCGCAAAAAAGCGCTAAAATAGGCCCCTCCCACTCATATTACAACAGTGGGGAAGCTCAGAAAACTGTTTCTATGCAGAAAACAAAGATGGCCATGTGGTAAAAATCATGCCCTAATAAGTTTTATCACCAAGTACCTCACAAAAAACGATTAACATGCCAGTAAACGTTTTAAACATACATTTAAAAGTTATGTATTATTATTTACAAGCCTGCTACCAGTCGCTTTTACTGCAGTTAAGGCTCATACATTATTTCAGTATTTACAGTATTTTCAGAGTCAATTCCATTCCTTAGAAAATACATTCAGTGCACACACACACACACATCAGCCTGATACCAGTCGCTATCGCTGCATTTAAGGCTGAACTTACTTTACAATGGTATCAGCAGTATTTTCTCAGTCAATTCCATTCCTCAGAAAATAATTTACTGCACATACCTCTTTGTTGCAGGGGGACCCTGCATGCTATTCCCCTTCTCTGAAGTTACCTCACTTTTCCCTCAGATGAGAACAGCCAGTGGGTCTTAGTTACGTCTGCTAAGACCATAGAAAAAAACCCAGGCAGATTCTTCTTCTAAAGCTGCCTGAGAATAAACAGCACACTCCGGTGCCATTTAAAAATAACAAACTTTTGATTGTAGAAATAAACTAAGTTAAAAAAACACCACAGATCTCTCACAGCTTCCTATCTAGTTAGGCTGCAAGAGAATGACTGAGTATGACAGGTGAGGGGAGGAGCTATATAGCAAGCTCTGCTGGGTAATTCTCTTGCAGTTTCCTGTTAGGAAGAGAAATATTCCATAAGTAATGGATGACCCGTGGACTGACTACACTTAACAGGAGAAATATGGATTACATTAAGTCATGGGACACACCACTTTAAAAGTCTCTTAAAGGGACAGTCTACACCAGAATTGTTATTGTTTTAAATATAGATAATCCCTTGTTTATCCATTCCCTAGTTTTGCATAACCAACACAGTTATATTTATATATTTTTTACCTCTGTGATTATCTTGTATCTAAGCCTCTGCAGACTGCCCCTTTATTTGTTCTTTTGACAGACTTTAGCCAATCAGTGATGGCTCCCAGGTAACTTCACGTGCACGAGCACAGTGTTATCTATATGAAAAACATGAACTAACACCCTCTACTGGTGAAAAACTGTTAAAATGCATTCTTAAGAGGCGGCCTTCAAGGTCTAAGAAATTAGCATATGAACCTCCTAGGTTAAGCTTTCAACTAAGAATACCAAGAGAACAAAGCAAAATTGGTGATAAAAGTAAATTGGAAAATTGTTTAAAATTACATGCCCTATCTGAATCATGAAAGTTTTTTTTGGACTAGACTGTCCCTTTAAATTTTATTTATTTTTATTCCACTGCTGGCGCCAAAAAAACTAAATTTATGCTTAACTGATAAATTTGTTTCTTTCCGGATATGGTGAGTCCACGGCTTGAGTAATTACTGTTGGGAATATCTCTCCTGGCCAGCAGAAGGCAAAGAGCACCACAGTTAAACTGCTAAATATCACTCCCTTACCCACAAACTCCAGTCATTCGACCGAAGGGAAATGGAGAAATATGAGTAACACAAGATGTAGAGGTGCCTGAGGTTATAGTCAAAAGAAAAACTGTCTTAAAATAAAGGGTGGGGCCGTGGACTCACCATATTCAGGAAAGAAACAAATTTATCAGATAAGCATAAATTTTGTTTTTCTTTCCTAAGATATGGTGAGTCCACGGCTTGAGTAATCACTGCTAGGAACCAATACCCAAGCTAGAGGACACAAAATAAATAGGGAGGGACAAGACAGGCAGTCCTAAACAGAAGGCACCACCACTTGAAGAGCCTTTCTCCCAAAAGAAGCCTCAGCCAAGGCAAAAGTATCAAATTTGTAAAAAGTATGTAGAGAAGACCAAATTGCAGCCTTGCAAATTTGTTCCACAGAAGCTTCATTTTTGAAAGCCCAAGTAGAGGAAACAGCTCTTGTGGAATGGGCAGTAATTTTCTCAGGAGGCTGCTGTCCAGGAGTCTCATATGCCAAAAGAAATATACTTTGTAACCAAAAAGAAAGAGTAGCTTTAAGTTTCCCAGAGAAACAGACAGAGGGCAGAGGACTGGCGAAAATATTTAGTCGCCTGTAATTAGAATTTAAAAGCGCGTACAACATCCAAATTGTGTAACAAAACGTTCTTTGGAAGAAGAAGGATTAGGACACAGAGAGGGAACAACAATGTCCTGATTGATAATTCTATTAGAAACAACCTTAGGAAGGAAACCTAACTTAGTACGAAGAACTAATAAGATAAAGGGAATCACACTGCAGAGCTGAGAGTTCCAAGATTCTTCGAGCAAAAGGGATAGCAACAAGAAACAAAACCTTCCAAGATAACAAATTAATGTCTATGTAATGCAACGGCTCAAACTGAGCCAGCTGCAAAACTTTAAGAACAAAGTTAAGGCTCCTAGGAGGAGCAACAGACTTAAAGACAGGTCTGATTTTGACCAAGGCCCGACAAAAAGATTGCATATCTGGCACATCCGCCAAACTTTATGTAGTAAAACAGATCAAGCAGAAATCTGTCCCTATAGGGTACTGACTGACAATACCTTCTCCAGGCCTTACTGAAGAAAAGATAAAATTCTAGGAATTCTAAATCTACTCCAAGACTAGCCCTTGGATTTACACCAATAAAGATATTTACGCCATATTCGATGGTAAATCTTTCTAGTAACAGGCTTGTGAGCCTGAATCATGGTCTCAATAACCAACATAATTTATGTAAGAATTTACCTGATAAATTAATTTCTTTCATATTGGCCATGAGCTAGTGACGTATGGGATATACATTCCTACCAGGAGGGGCAAAGTTTCCCAAACCTCAAAATGCCTATAAATACACCCCCCACCACACCCACAATGCAGTTTAACGAATAGCCAAGAAGTGGGGTGATAAGAAAGGAGCGAAAGCATCAACAAGGAATTGGAATAATTGTGCTTTATACAAAAAAATCATAACCACCACAAAAAGGGTGGGCCTCATGGACTCTTTCCAATATGAAAGAAATGAATTTATCAGGTAAATTCTTACATAAATTATGTTTTCTTTCATGTAATTGGCAAGAGCTAGTGACGTATGGGATAGCAAATACCCAAGATGTGGAACTCCACGCAAGAGTCACTAGAGAGGGAGGTATAAAAATAAACACAGCCAATTCCGCTGAAAAATTAATCCACAACCCAAATCAAAAGTTTTAATCTTTATAATGAAAAAAACCCTGAAATTATAAGCAGAAGAATCAAACTGAAATAGCTGCCTGAAGTACTTTTCTACCAAAAACTGCTTCTGAAGAAAAAACATCAAAATGGTAGACTTTAGTAAAAGTATGCAAAGAAGACCAAGTTGCTGCTTTGCAAATCTGATCAACAGAAGCTTCATTCTTAAAAGCCCAGGAAGTGGAACCTGACCTAGTAGAATGAGCTGTAATCCTCTGAGGCGGGGAACTACCCGACTCCAAATAAGCATGATGAATCAAAAGCTTTAACCAAGATGCCAAAGAAATGGCAGAAGCCTTCTGACCTTTCCTAAAACCAGAAAAGATAACAAATAGACTAGAAGTCTTTCTGAAATCTTTAGTAGCTTCAACATAATATTTAAAAGCTCTTACCACATCCAAAGAATGTAAAGATCTCTCCAGAGAATTCTTAGGATTAGGACACAAAGAAGGGACAACAATTTCTCTACTAATGTTGTTGGAATTCAAAATCTAAAGGTAAAAATTTAAATGAAGTCCGCAAAACCGCTTTATCCTGATGAAAAATCAGAAAAGGAGACTCACAAGAAAGAGCAGATAATTCAGAAACTCTTCTAGCAGAAGAGATGGCCAAAAGGAACAATACTTTCCAAGAAAGTAATTTAATGTCCAGAGAATGCATAGGCTCAAAAGGAGGAGCCTGTAAAGCCTTCAAAACCAAATTAAGACTCCAAGGAGGAGAGATTGATTTAATGACAGGCTTGATACGAACCAAAGCCTGAACAAAACAATGAATATCAGGAAGATTAGCAATTTTTCTGTGGAACAGAAAAGAAAGAGCAGAGATTTGTCCTTTCAAAGAACTTGCAGACAAACCCTTATCCTAAACCATCCTGAAGAAATTGTAAAATTCTAGGAATTCTAAAAGAATGCCAAGAGAATTTATGAGAACACCAAGAAATGTAAGTCTTCCAAACTCGATAATAAATCTTTCTAGATACAGATTTACGAGCCTGCAACATAGTATTAATCACTGAGTCAGAGAAAACTCTATGACTAAGCACTAAGCGTTCAATCTCCATACCTTCAAATTTAATGATTTGAGATCCTGATGGAAAAAACGGGCCTTGAGATAGAAGGTCTGGCCTTAACGGAAGTGGCCAAGGTTGGCAACTGGACATCCGAACAAGATTCGCATACCAAAACCTGTGTGGCCATGCTGGAGACACCAGCAGTACAAACGAATGCTCCATTATGATTTTGGAAATCACTCTTGGAAGAAGAACTAGAGGCGGAAAGATATAAGCAGGTTGATAACTCCAAGGAAGTGTCAACGCATCCACTGCTTCGGCCTGAGGATCCCTGGACCTGGACAGATACCTGGGAAGTTTCCTGTTTAGATGAGAAGCCATCAGATCTATTTCCGGAAGCCCCCACATCTGAACAATCTGAAAAAACACATCTGGGTGAAGAGACCACTCTCCCAGATGTAAAGTCTGGTGACTGAGATAATCCGCTTCCCAATTGTCTATACCTGGGATATGGACCGCAGAAATTAGACAGGAGCTGGATTCCCGCCCAAGCAAGTATCCGAGATACTTCTTTCATAGCTTGAGGACTGTAAGTCCCACCTTGATGATTGACATACGCCACGGTTGTGACATTGTCTGTCGGAAAACAAATAAACGGTTCTCTCTTCAGAAGAGGCCAAAACTGAAGAGCTCTGAGAATCGCACAGAGTTCCAAAATATTGATTGGTAATCTCGCCTCTTGAGATTTCCAAACCCCCTGCGCTGTCAGAGATCCCCAGACAGCTCCCCAACCTGAAAGACTCGCATCTGTTGTGATCACAGTCTAGGTTGGACGAACAAAAGAGGCCCCTTGAACTAAACAATGGTGATCTAACCACCAAGTCAGAGATAGTCGAACATTGGGATTTAAGGATATTAATTGTGATATCTTTGTATAATCCCTGCGAAAATGAGCAAAGTGGATCGCGCCCGATGCTGCAGTCATGAGACCTAAACCTTCATGCACATAGCTACTGAATGGAATGATTGAAACTGAAGGTTCCGACAAGCTGCAACCAATTTCAGACGTCTCTTGTCTGTTAGAGACAAAGTCATGGATACTGAATCTATTTGGAAACCTAAAAAGGTTACCCTTGTCTGAGGAGTCAAAGAACTTTTTGGTAAATTGATCCTCCAACCATGTTTTTGAAGAAACAACACTAGTTGATTCGTGTGAGATTCTGCAGAACGTAAAGACTGAGCAAGTACCAAGATATCGTCCAAATAAGGAAACACCGTAATACCCCGCTCTCTAATTACAGAGAGTAGGGCACCGAGAACCTTTGAAAAGATCCTTGGAGCTGTCGCTAGGCCAAAAGGAAGAGCAACAAATTGGTAATGCTTGTCTAGAAAAGAGAATCTCAGGAACTGATAGTGATCTGGATGAATCGGAATATGAAGATATGCATCCTGTAAGTCTATTGTGGACATATAATGCCCTTGCTGAACAAAAGGCAGAATAGTCTTTATAGTCACCATTTTGAATGTTGGTATTCTCACATAACGATTCAAAAATTTTAGATCCAGAACTGGTCTGAAAGAATTCTCCTTCTTTGGGACAATGAACAGATTTGAATAAAACCCCAGACCCCGTTCCTGAAAAGGACCTGGCACAATTACCCCAGATACCTCCAGGTCTGAAACACACTTCAGGAAAGCCTGAGCCTTTTCTGGGTTCACTGGAATGCGAGAGAGAAAGAAACTTCTCACAGGCGGTCTTACTTTGAAACCTATTCTGTACCCTTGAGAAACAATGTTCTGAATCCAATGATTTTGGATTGAATTGATCCAAACATCCTTGAAAAATCTTAGTCTGCCCCCTACCAGATGAGCTGGAATGAGGGCCGCACCTTCATGCGGACTTGGGGGCTGATTTAGATCTTTTAAATGGTTTGGATTTATTCCAGACTGAAGGATTCCAATTGGAAACTGTTTCCATAGGGGAAAGATAAGGTTTCTGTTCCTTATTTTGTTGAAAGGAACAAAAACGCTTAGCAGCCTTAAATTTACCCTTAGATTTTTTTATCCTGAGGCAAAAAAAGCTCCCATCCCCCCAGTGACAGTTGAAATAATTGAATCCAACTGAGAACCAAATAATTTATTACCTTGGAAAGAGAGAGATAGCAACGTTGATTTAGAAGTCATATCAGCATTCCAAAATTTAAGCCATAAAGCTCTTCTAGCTAATATAGCTAAAGACATATATCTGACATCAATTCTAATGATATAAAAAATGGCATAACAAATGAAATTATTAGCATGTTGAATTAACTTAATGCTATACACATTATGATCTGATACTTGTTGCGCTAGGGTTTCCAACCAAAAAGTTGAAGCAGCTGCAACATCAGCCAAAGAAATAGCAGGCCTAAGAAGATGACCTGAACATAAATTAGCCTTCCTTAGATAAGATTCAAGTTTCCTATCTAAAGGATCTTTAAAAGAAGTACTATCTGCCGTAGGAATAGTAGTACGTTTAGCAAGAGTAGAGATGGCCCCATCGACTTCGGGGATCTTTTCCCAAAACTCCAATCCATCAGACGGCAAAAGATACAGTTTCTTAAACCTTGAAGGAGTAAAAGTAGTACCCAGTCTATTCCATTCCCTAGAAATCAGATCTGAAATAGCATCAGGAACTGGAAAAACCTCAGGAATAACTACATGAGGTTTAAAAACTGAATATAAACGTTTACTAGTTTTAATATCAAGAGGACTAGTCTCCTCCATATCTAATGCAATGAACACCTCTTTTAATAAGGAACGAATATACTCCATTTTAAATAAGTATGAAAATTTGTCAGTGTCAATATCTGAGGCAGTATCTTCTGAACCAGATAGATCCTCATCAGAGATAGATAAATCAGAATGTTGTCGGTCATTTAAAAAATCATCAATCTTATGAGAAGTTTTAAAAGACCTTTTACGTTTATTAGAAGGCGGTATGACAGACAAAGCCTTCTGAATGGAATTAGAAACAAATTCTCTCACATTAACAGGAATATCCTGAGCATTACATGTTGAAGGAACAGCAACAGGTAATGGATTATTACTAATGGAAATATTGTCTGCATGTAAAAGTTTGTCATGACAACTATCACAAACTACAGCCGGAGGAACAGTTACCACAAGTTTACAACAAATGCACTTAGCTTTGGTAGAACCGACATCAGGCAGCAGAATTCCAGTAGTAGATTTTGAGACAGGGCCAGATTGAGACATCTTGCAATATGTAAGAGAAAAAATAACATATAAAGCAAAATGATCAATTTCCTTGTATGACAGTTTCAGGAATGGGAAAGAAATGCAAACAAAATAAGCCTCTGGAAACCAGAAGCAAAAAGAAATAAAGTCTTAAATAGTGTCAAAAGTTTGGCGCCAAGTATGACGCCCACAACTGACAAAATATTTTTTGGCGCCAAAAAACGTCTGCAACAAACACGAGCGTCATAGATGACGCAACCACGTGAAAACTCTCAGCGCCAACTAAGATGCCGGAAATGACGAAATTACGTCTACAAACGTAATTCTCGTACCAAGAATGACGCAATAAATTATAGCATTTTGCGCTCCCGCGAGCCTAACAGCCCGCAATTTAGAAAGAGTCAATTTGAAAATTTCAAGTAAGAATTTTTTTTATATATACATATATATATATATATATATATACACACATATATATATATATATATACACATATACATATATATATATATATATATATATATATATATATGAGCATTTCCCGAAAATCAAACTGACAGTCTGCAGAAAGGAAATATACTGATAAACCTGAATCATGGCAAATATAAGTACAAACATATATTTAGAACTTTACATATAAAGTGCCAAACCATAGCTGAGAGTGTCTTAAAAAAAGGAAACATACTTACCAAAAGACACTCATCTACATAAAGTAGATAACTAAACCAGTACTGAAACGAGAATCAGCAGAGGTAATTGTATATAAGAGTATATCGTCGATCTGAAAAGGGAGGTAGGAGATGAATCTCTACGACCGATAACAGAGAACCTATGAAATAGATCCCCGTTAGGATGACCATTGTATTCAATAGGTAATACTCCCTTCACATCCCTCTATCATTCACTGCACTCTGAGAGGAACCGGGCTTCAACATGCAGAGAAGCGCATATCAACGTAGAAATCTAGCACAAACTTACTTCACCACCTCCATAGGAGGCAAAGTTTGTAAAACTGAATTGTGGGTGTGGTGGGGGGTGTATTTATAGGCGTTTTGAGGTTTGGGAAACTTTGCCCCTCATGGTAGGGATGTATATCCCATACGTCACTAGCTCATGGACTCTTGCCAATTACATGAAAGAAACGAGATTTGGATGAAGAAAGGGACCCTGAATTAGGAGGTCCTTCCTCAGAGGTAGTCTTTAAGAAGGTTGGAGAGATGATATCTCCACTAGGTCTGCAAACCAGATCCTGCAAGGCCACGCAGGGGCTATTAGAAACACCGACACTCTTTCCTGTTTGATACGAGCAATGACTTGTGGAAGGAAAGCAAACTGAGGAAACAGGTATGCCAACCTGAAAACCCAAGGAACCGCCAGAGCATCTATCAGAGCGGCCTGCAGATCTCTTGACCTTGAACCGTACCTTGGAAGCTTGGCGTTCTGGCGGGGCCATCAGATATAACTTCAGCACCACCCATTTAAGGACTAAGCTAGAAAACACCTCCGGATGGAGTTCCCACTCCCCGGGATGAAAAGTCTTTCTGCTCAGAAAATCCTCTTCCCTGTTGTCTACTCCTGGAATGAGAATGGCAGATAGACAGCAATTGTGGATTTCTACCCACTGAAGAATCCGAGTAACCTCCTTTATGGCTAATGAACTCCGAGTTCCTCCCTGGTGATTGATGTAAGCCATAGAGTTTATGTTGTCTGATTGGAACCTGATAAACTGGGCTGAGGACAACTGAGGTCAAGCCAATAGAGCATTGTAAATCGCCCCATTGTAAAAGCTTTTTTTCAGATTCACATTCCATCCGTGGGAACGAAGAATAGACAACAATATCTCTATGTGAGATTTTGCTTGTTGAAAAGATGGCGCATGAACCATTATGTCGTCCATGTAGGGTGCCACAGCAATTCCACGAGAATGAATCACTGTCAAAAGAGCCCATAAACCTTTGAAAAAAATTCTGGGAGCCATGACTAGACCAAATGGAAGGGCCACGAACTGGAAATGTTTGTCCAGAAAAACAAATCTCAGGAATCTGTGATGGTCCCTGTGAATAGGAACATGAAGATACGCATCATTTAGGTCTATGGTTGTCATGAACTGACCCTCTTGTACTAAAGGAAGAATGGAACATATAGTCTCCATCTTGAAGGATGGAACTTTGAGAAACTTGTTTAGACACTTCAGGTCTAGAATGGGATGGAAAGTTCCCACTTTTTTGGGAACCACAAATAGGTTGGAGTAGAACCTGAGACCCTGTTTCTGCACTGGAACTATCACTCCCAGGGAGGAAAGATGTTGTATACATTTCAAGCACACCTCTCTCTTTATCTAGTCTGCAGATAATCTTGAGAGATGAAATCTGCCTCTGGGAGGAAAAGTCTTGAATTCCAATTTGTAGCCCTGGGATACTATGTCTACAGTCCAGGGATTTGAGACATCTCGTATCCAGGTTTGAGAGAACTGAGAAAGTCTGCCACCCTCCTGAACTGATCCCAGATCGGGGGCAAACCCTTCATGCTGATTTGGAATCAGCTGCAGTTTCTTTGATTGTTTCCCCTTGTTCCAAGACTGATTGGGTTTCCAAGAAGACTTGGATTGTTCCTGCTTGGAAGAAGTTACGAAAGGAACGAAAATTATTCTGACGTCCTTTAGGCCTATTTTTCTTATCTTGAGGTAGCAAAGAACCTTTTCCACCTGTAATATCAGAGATAATTTCTGCCAAACCGGGTCCAAACAAGGTTTTGCCCTTGTAAGGAATCGCCAGAAGCTTGACTTTATAGGAAATGTCCGCAGACCAGGATTTCAACCATAACGCCCTGCGGGCTAGGACAGCGAAACAAGAAGTTTTAGCTCCTAGTCTAACAACCTGTAAAATGCAATAAAGGAATTGGTCAATTTAAGAGCTTTAATCTGATCTTGAATTTCATCCAAGGAAGCGTCTACTTGAAGAGAATCAGACAAGGCGTTGAACCAATAAGGTGCCGCACTAGTCACGGTGGCAATACACACCGCAGGTATCTATTGGAGACCTTGATGAACATAAATCTTTCTCAAATAAGCCTCCAGCTTCTTGTCCATTGGATCCTTAAAAGAGCAGCTATCCTAAATAGGAATAGTGGTTCTCTTAGCCAGAGTGGAAATGGCCCCTTCAACTTTGGGTACAGTATACCAGGGGTCTTTAATGGAGTTCTCGACAGGAAACATTTTCTTAAAAATGGGAGATGGGGAAAAAAAGACACCCATGGTTTCTCCCATTCCTGGGAGATAATCTCCCTAGCACGTTAATCTGGAAATGGCAGCTAATGCCGCAGATACCGCTGAAGATACCTGGGCAGCAATTTCTGCTTTTAAATAAACTCCAATAGGAGTTATAGAGGAACCGTAGGGCACTGCATGTGATGCCATTGAGGTTTGGGACATCGTAGGAGAAAGCTGACGTATTATTTTAACAGCATTATCCTGAGAGACATTAGGCTCAAAAAATGAAATTTTTTGCAAGGTTTTCTTGACACATGAAGAACAAAATTGCATAGGAGCTGCAATTTGTGCATCTGAACATAATAAGCATGAATTCATATAAGACATGTTGTGAAACAGTAAATAAACTTGTACAGATACGTTTAAAGATTTTAATATTCAATTAAAATAAGCCAAGGAAAAAAAATACACTTTAAATTTTATCCCAAATTAGGATCGATCCCCAGCTAAAATTATGTGAGAAAAGTTAAGAAAAACATTTAATAAACATCAAATTAACTTCTAAAATACCCCTCAGGCAACTCCACCACTCAATTACTGAGGTGCCTTAACGCTACCAATTAAGACTGGATCACCCAGAAATGGAGAAAAAAAAAAACTTTTTCCTCCGAAACGTTATAAAGTAAAGCCGGTCATGTGAACGCAACTGCTGAGCTCAAATTATTGCTGCAACACAGAGAGGCACCACTTCCTGGTACACCGAGTACCAGAAATATCCGTTTTTTCAAACCTGACAGTTTAAAATGTAGCATCGTTTTATTTTAAAGCAAAGGGAAAATGAATAAACTGCTAAAAAAGAAAATTCAGCCTTACTTTCAGTTTAAACTTGTATTGCTTTATCAAGTAAATATGTGTGAGAGAATAAAGCCTAATAAAAACATTTTACCCTTTCTTTTTAAAAGAGTTTAAATGTTAGTCTCACACATGCTACAGTGCCTGCTTCATGCCCCTGTAACCCATACAACATGATTATCTATGTCCCAATAAAAAAGCAGTGTCTTTTAATTTGCTAAGTGCATGGTCTCCCCAACTAGAAGAAAAAGCACTTACCTGCTTACCCAACTGCAAGGAATAATGTGGAATACGGCTATACCCCAAAACTTGCTTGTAGATGAAATCAAAATTGTTCTTCAGACACCTAAACTTCACCTCCTCCATGCACCGAAGGCAAAGAAAATGACTGAGGGTTGTGGGTAAGGGAGTGATACTTAGCAGTTTAACTGTGGTGCTATTTGCCTCCTCCTGTTGACCAGGA